>NC_079215.1:24865884-24870884 GCF_029633865.1 Lampris incognitus
AATGGTCACTTCAAATACACTGCAGCGTTCTTTCAGTTTCAGTTGTGTATTACATTTTTTTTAAAATCCTTACATCCAGATTTGTGTCACTTTCGTTCCACAGTGATGTTATGTATGGGCAAACATTTGAAATGTAATATTTTATTTTACTCTTCATACAATGATTAACCTCCACCCTCTCAACCCTGAGTTTTCACTTTTTTTCTTTTTTTTTCTTTACTCATCCTCCTTTCTTTGCACTACTCTACATAAATATGTGCTGCCAATACAGCCATCTCATTTCTTTCCTTCAAGCCTCTCTCGTGATCTATCCCAGTGGAAGTGGGTCATGGATGTTGTGCAAATGATATGTGAATGAATGTAAGCGGCTTATTAACTCGTTTATCTGGAGGGGAAACTATTATGTAGAACTGGCTTAAATTATGAATTCAAAGAAGGCTGTAGAATCATAATGCAAAGTGGGTGTGGTAATAAGATGTCCACATTTTACCCTTCTGACTATAAAACACATTCTGCAAGGCTGAGACTTTTATTTGCCAAATTTTCTAGAACAAAGATCATCATCCCTCAAGTGGAATTCAGGAATTAAAGTTATTAATTCATATGGGACATTGTTATGACTTGGCACAACTGGATCACTAATAATGACTATGAACGACTCTCTTCTTAAGGTGGAAGATCTTAAACCCATCACTCAATTCCTATCTGCACAAGTTTGCTGTTGCTTGCACGAGTCTATTATTTACCGTTTATAATATCTGTTCATTATGGCTACTGTTACTGACTGCACAATCAGCCATTTGCAGTTTACAAGTGTACTGTTTATGGTGCCATTGCATATGTTCCCTTACTATTGTACACACATTCTCTACTGTAGCACACTGTCCAACAGTGTACAACTAAAGTCTGCACTGACTGTTTCTGCACATGTAGCCTGTTCATGCACTTTGATTTCTCAAGGAACGTTTATAAGTGATTTTAGTCCAATTAGGAGAGACATAGAGAATGAAGTAAAAATAACTATTTATTATGACAGGTGATTCAGCGGAAATGAATACATGTTAAAAAAGTTTTTGGCGCTTAGACTCAACAGGGAGATTTTTTAATCAAGAGGCATCAGCCCTGAGCAGCAGCGTAATAAATCCCCCCACAAGTCCATACGCTGGTGGTGGTGGCTGATTACTTCTGCTGAGATGATAGATAGATATTCCTGTTTGTCTTGCCATGCCTCAGTCAGGGGCACAGACAGGAGAAGTAACCCTAACATGCATGTCTTTTTGTTGGTGGGAGGAAACCCACGCAGACATGGGGAGAACATGCAAACTCCACACAGAAAGGACCTGGGACGGCCTGGAGTTTGAACCCAAGACCTTCTTGCTGTGAGGCAACATTGCTAGCCACTGGGTCCCCATGCTGCCCTGTAAGGCTGGTGAGGCTGAGGAAGAGATGAAACTTATGATCTGCGAGGACTAGGCGGTGATGGGGAGGTGGAGGGGCGTGAATAACAGCAGCTCGAATTCCTAGAGGGGGAGAGAGATACACGTTTAAAAAAGACAGCAGCAAAATGATAGGCTAACGATGCTATTGGATAGATGAGAACAGGGAATGTGATCTGCTGATAACTCAATTAACGGCCCCAGACAAGGACAGAGAGGGAACCTATTTAGTGAGCATGCATGAGAGATGAGAATGACAGGAGGAAGTAAGAAATGTATAGGCGTGTGCATGCAAAAGATAGTCGTCCTGACTGAACTTTCACTAGATCCATTTCCCACTTGTGTGTTGAGCCAGCAAAAACAAGCATTTTGTTATCAGAATAAGTGTAAACTTCTTTTCATACATGGAAAATAAGCTTGAAACCTACAGAAACGGGACTCTGCTGTGTGATACAGAACAGATCAACAATTTAGACTTGTGCCACTGAAAGTTAGTTAGCTGAGGACCAGTTTAGGTCTGCAAATAATGCTCATCAGACCATCCTGACCCAAGTAAGGTGCACATTTTATGTAGAAGTGCCATCGGTTCCAAACTTAAAAATATCCCTAATCATCTGATGTCTACAATTCTGAATTCTTCAATTCTCAATCACTGTCTCATCAAACATTTTCACAAGGCACACGAGTTCATAAAAGCTATACTCTTACTGCTAAAGCGACCAAATTTCACACGCATACTCGAGTTGGGCCCCAAAGCAAGACTTTTTTCTTTTTTTTTTTTGTTACAACGGAAAGGACTCAGTCTCTAGAGAAATTTACAAAGAGTATTTGAATTGCCTACGTCACATCTCTTCCACAGATTTTTGATACACTTAACCATTTGTCTGTGATGGTTGAACAAATGATGACAGATGGTGAGCATGCACAAACAGAAAGGGTGGTGTATTTCTCCAATACATGATACTAAAGCATCTTTATTCAGACAGTGTCAGACCACATTTGGTTATATTCTGTAGCATCATCATCATCATCATCATCATCAACCCATTGGGGGCTCCACTGATACATGCAGTAGAGCAAATCACTTTCATTCTTCATAAAAAATCAACATGCCATACAAAATAAGCCCCTTTAGCAGAGTATGCTCGTCAATTATGTCTTCTATGACCTGACATGCAGTGGGGGGCTGAATGTAAGGAAAGAAGGAATACGTCTTTTTCTGTCTGCTCTTGACCTTGTTGGTTCATAAATCCTGAAAAAGTAGTAGCAGAATTGACTGAAATGACAAGTTTTTGCGTTTGCTCTACAGCCACCTGTAGCCATGCACAGCCTGTGAATGGTGGCGCTCCTTCCTTATGTAGAGGTTAGTTTGTGCTACACTGTCACATTTTTGCGATGAAAGAGTTTTTTTTTTCTTCCCAGATTAATTTCAAGGTTGTCAGACTTAATTTCATTATGTGCTTGAAACTCAAAATATGAAGAATATCGTTGTATATAGGGTCCAAATTGAAGTGACTTTGTATCATCTCTCCAGTGTTACCCTGATGGGATACATGATGACTAGCAAGACGATCAGAGGCCACGAGGAGTCATAAATATTCCTCTTGCAAATACAAATCATACAGTCCTCGTACAAATTCTTGCTGACAGATTTTCTGGAAAGAAGCACAAATGAGAGCGAGAGTAATGCTTCAGTCATATATCTTTTTCCGACTACTGTCAAAACATGCCGTGTGTGTGTGTGTGTGTGTGTGTGTGTGTGTGTGTGTGTGTGTGTGTGTGTGTGTGTGTGTGTGAAGTGGAGGGAATCTTGTCGAAAAACTTCTTGTTTGTTAGTTATGGCCAACAGGCCAGCTTGATGTCAAAAACATGCCTGTTTTAATAACAGAAGGCTGGAAAGTGATAACCATGACTTTTCCAAAACTCTTAGAATTTTGGTGTAGTTAAGACCGGCGATGAGCCTGCTAGTGGGAGACTATGTGAACGGGCTGACAGACTCTGAGATATGCAAAGGAGTTGAATCAAGTGCAACTGGACTCTAGCTAGACCAAGCTAGAGACTAGCTTGGTCTAGTCAGAAAGGCACGAACTGAGGAAGCCTCTTGGATGAGAGGTGAAACGTCTTCACGGATATATACCGAGTCTAGTTGCACTTGATTCAACTCCTTTGGATAACCATGACCTGGATGAATGAGAACATTCACAGACACTCTGAGATATGGTATTTGTATATGACTAGTAACACATAGCTGGGTGATCGTTTTCAAACCTGTACGTAAGCAGCAGATCGGTAGTTGCGCTAAATAGCTACCTGCACACCATGCAGGTTGATAATCAAATAAACAGAATTTCAATATTATCCTCATTCTTCTCCATCCATCCATTATCCAAGCCGCTTGTCCCAGTCAGGGACGTGGGATGCTGGAGCCTATCCCAGCAGTCACTGGGCAGAAGGCGGGGAGACACCCTAGACAGGCTGCCAGTCCAGCACAGGGCAGACACATTCACACCTAGGGACAACTGAGTACGGCCGATTCACCTGACCTACATGTCTTTGGACTGTGGGAGGAAACCGGAGCCCCCGGAGGAAACCCACCAAGACATGGGGAGAACATGCAAACTCCACACAGAGGATGACCCGGGACGACCCCTAAGGCTGGACAACCCTGGGGTTCGAACCCAGGACTTTCTTGCTGTGTGGCGACCGTGCTAACCACTGCGCCACCGTGCTGCCCCTCATTCTTTTAACCCCATTAAATCCCTTATTTTGTATTTGTAATGCCCGCAGAGACCTAAACTACTGTTCATAGAAATGTAACTATGGTGGGTTTTCACATTAAAAGTGCAATACAAGCAAATTTCTCAACAGCCAATCGTTCAGTGCACATAATTAACCTGTTCTTAAAGTATATAAATTAGACTTACTCATCTGACACAAATAGCACTTACTTGGGAAGGTTTATTCACTGAGGAAAAAAAGGTAATTTGGAGGCTGAGGGGATGGATTTGACAGCGGAGCGAGTGGATTGCAAACCATGGGTACAGATTTTTACATTGCTTCTTTTTTTTTTTTTTCTACCAAAACACCCTCAGGGGACTCCATCTTTTCATTTTCTCTCAGTTACATTCAAACATTTCTTTAGAGTTCAAACATTTGTTCCGAATTCAAATATTTATTTTTTGTTATTCGACTTTTTTTTTCTTCCGAATTCTCTTGTGCAGTGTGATAGTGTTTTTCTCATTGACAGCATGTTCAGCTCTATCAGTCAATCAGGTCCTTGTTATTCCCCCACCTTGTCTCGCTCCCCATTTCCTCTCACATGTGCATGCATGCACGCACGCATGCACGCACACACACGCACACACACACACACACACACACACACACACACACACACACACACACACACACAAAGACGCTCGCACGCACATACTGATACATATACAGAAACAAGCAAGCGGTAAGCTATTTGGTTCCAATCAGCAGTCTGACTAAGAGTTCACAGGTTCTAATACCGAAGCCAATATAGCTTCCAATTACCTGTGTATCCAATACAATTACCTC